>NC_012876.2:51829570-51832793 GCF_000003195.3 Sorghum bicolor | reverse complement strand
ATTAGAGAGATACGGGGGAACCAGAGCACAAGCAAAGCGCCAGAGGATGGCAACACCTTCTCCTCCCCCAGTATCGCCGATTCTGGTGGAATCTTCTCCCTCTTCTCCAGAAGTTCAGATACAACAAGCACCATCTCCCCCTCAGTTGCAAGAAGCATCCCAATTGGAAGAACCCTAGCCAGAAGTACCTCAGCCGAAAGACGCATCGGCTAGTGTAAGCGAGCAGACTACCGATCCAGCAGGCTCAATCATATCATCAGTAATTTCCTCGATCCAGACAAGCACTGCACCTCCCCAAGGTGATATATTTTACGAAATCATTGCCGATGGACCCATTTTCCCAATTTTATAATTACCTCTGCTAATTTTTTAGCCGACATAGTTCCATCGGCAACCCCAGCCGATCAGCCTGTAGTTCCATCGGCATCCTCCAGTCAGAGGCAAGAGATTGCCTTGAAACAAGTAAGCCATCCAATCCCCATCAGTATTATTTGTCAACACTTAGCCACGGAACAACTCACTTTATTTCTCTTTTAGGAACAGGATTCTCCCGATAGCTTGTTCTCCTTTGCCATCGACATCTCTGAAGACGAAGGTGAGGAAGCAAGTTCCTCTCGGGCAGTCGGGATCACATCGGCAGAAATCAGGGCGAAATTGGAAGAATTATCGGCCCTCCTTCACCAAGACACAGCCCAACTGGTTGATGACTCCGACCCAGCCAAGGCTTTGTTCAAGACCCTTAGAGGCCAAATCCCTGCCGATGCTGAAGAAGCCCTCTTTCAAGCTGCACATCTGGAAAGCCGTCAGCTGCAATATCAACGGGCTACTCAGCACCTGGCCGACAGAGCTACTCAGGCTCAGCTTTCCGAGGAAATGATGAAAGTGAAACTCCTTGCCGATGAGAAGCACAAGAACATCGGCGTCTTAAAGTCCTCAGGAGATGCGCTGAAGCACAAGATTTCTGACTTGTCGGCAAAAAGAGAGGCCTTGCTGGCAGAACTCAAGCAAGTGGAAGAAGCTTTGTCCCAAGCTCAACAAGCGGAAACCCAGCTGCCTGAGGTGATCAAGCGTTTTGAGCAGAGAAACGTCCAAGCCCGTATGGCGCTGCAGATGAAGAAGAAACTGAAGCCGGTGGAAGGCTCTGTCGATGAAGATATCAAAGAGATAGAAGCAGCCAATCAAATTCGCCTGCGCGCTATATCGGTGATCCAGGCGCTATTGAACATGTGAATCCTTCATCGGTGGCATACTTGCCCTTCCTTTCTGAACGCTCTTAGTACTTTGATCTAGCCAATAGGACTGTTATCGGCACCTTTTTAAAACATTAAGTCCAACCCTAGGTACATTTTGATCTAGCCGATAGGAATGTTATCGGCACTTAAACTTTCATGCATCAACCCATATGCTGGGGTAGTAATTCTTTAGATATTTGTCATTTAATGCTCTGGGAAATTCAACTCCTTTGAGAGTTTCTAAAATATAGGCATTACCAGGAGCCGATCGATTTATCCGATAGGGACCCTCCCAATTGGGAGACCACTTCCCAAACTTTGAACTTTTAGTCCCAATCGGTAAGATTAATTTCCATACTAAGTCTCCATCGGCAAACTCCTTAGCCTTTACCTTCTTATCATACCATCTGGCAACTCTTTTCTTATTCTCCTCTATACTCATCAAAGCCCTTAGCCGATTTTCTACTAAATCATCCAACTCGTCTGTCATCAAAGTAGCATAATCATCGGCAGCCAATTGATCTTGAAAAGATAGTCGCCTAGACCCAGTCTTAATTTCCCAAGGTAAAACTGCATCATGCCCATATACCAACTGATAAGGTCAAACCTTAGTCGATCCATGACAAGCCATCCGGTATGACCACAAAGCTTCATTTAACAATGTATGCCACCTCCTAGGATTTTCTTCAATCTTCCATTTAATAAGCTTGATAATTCCTTTGTTATATGCCTCGGCCTGTCCATTAGCTTGAGCGTAATAAGGAGAAGAATTTAATACTTTAATCCCCATGCCGATTGCAAATTCATCAAACTCTCCCGATGTGAACATAGTACCCTGATCGGTAGTGATTGTTTGAGGAATTCCGAATCGGTAAATAATATGTTCCTTCACGAAAGCGATCATAATGGCCGATGTAACTTTCTTCAAAGGAATAGCTTCAACCCATTTGGTGAAATAATCGGTGGCAACCAAGATAAACTTATGTCCTTTGCTATATGGTGGATAAATCTGACCGATTAAATCAATAGCCCACCCTCGGAATGGCCAAGGCTTGATGATAGGATTCATGGTCGATGCAGGTGCCCTTTGAACATTGCCAAACTTCTGACATCCTTGACACCCTTTGATGTACTTAAAGCAATCCTCAAGTATAGTCGGCCAATAATACCCATTTCTTCTGATCATCCACTTCATCTTGAATGCCGATTGATGTGCTCCACACACTCCCTCATGGATCTCTCCCATCAAATTCTTGGCTTCATCATCACCTAAGCACTTGAGAAGAATCCCATCAATAGTTCGGTAATACAACTCATCTTCAAGGAGTACGTACTTGGTAGCTTGAAACCGAACACGTCGCTCAACTTTCTTGGACGGATTCTTTAAATAATCAATGATTTCTTTCCTCCAATCATCGGCACCGATTGCCGATATCGCATTAATTATGGGCTGATATCCTGAGGCATGTTGAGCCAACCGATTGGTGTCTTCATTATGCAACCTAGGAACATGCTCTAATCGGAAATCCTTGAATTCCTTCAACAATTGCATACTCCTTTCATGATAGGTTATGAGGACTTCACTTCGGCATTCATAGCTTCCAGCCAATTGATTTATAACTAGCATAGAATCCCCGAAGACTTCAACAGCATCAGCATGAACTTCCCTTAGTAATTCTAATCCTTTTATCAAGGCTTGATACTCAGCGTGATTATTTGTTGACGTGGCAATAATCGGCAAGGAAAATTCATATTTCCTCCCCCGAGGGGAAATTAACACTATGCCGATTCCTGCCCCCCGGTCACATGTGGATCCATCAAAGAAGAGCGTCCAAGGTACAATTTCCACAGCTTCCACTGTACCACAATGTTGAGTCACAAAATCGGCCATAACCTGTCCTTTAACCGCTTTAGCCGATTCGTAACGCAGATCAAATTCTGACAATGCCCCAATCCACTTACCGATCCTACCACTCATGATCGGCATAGAT